>NC_090813.1:159844509-159847009 GCF_000390325.3 Nicotiana tomentosiformis
CGCGTGAAGTAGTACGCGAACGCGAAGTATGGAATGACATAACTTTGCGAACGCGCAAGCAACACACGAAAGCGAAGATGAAAATGATCACCAGCTCTCAGCTCCAAGTTTCTACTATGAGAACGTGAAGAGGAAATATTCCCTTCTCTAAAATTACTCTTCGCGAACGCGAAGGAAAGGACGCGAACGCGATTAAGGAAACCAGATGACAGAAAACAACAGTTCAAAAATAGAAGGAAATGGCCCGTAGCCTAACAGAAACACACCCGAGGCCCCCGGGACCCCGTCCAAAAATACTAATAAGTTCCATAACCTAACACGGACTCTCTCGAGGTCTCAAATCACATCAAACAATGTCGAAACTATGAATCGCACCAAGAATCGAACTTATGAACTTCCAAAATATTCAACTTCGAAAACTTGTGCCGAAACCTATCAAACCAACCCGGAATGACGTCAAATTTTACAGGCAAGTCCCAAATAACATAACGCAGTTGTTCCAACTCTAGGAATTGCATTCCGACCCCGATATCAAAAAGTCCACTTCCGGTCAAAATATCCAAAAATTTGACTTTCGCTATTTCAAGCCTAAATGATCTACAGACCTCCAAACCACAATCCGGACACGCCCCTAAGTCCAAAATCACCCAACGGAGCTAACGGAACCGACGCAACTCCATTGCGGAGTCGTCTTCACACAATTTCGACTACGATCAAAATCCTAAGACTTAAGTTTCCATTTTAGGGACCAAGTGTCCCAAATCACTCCGAATCATACGGTAACTGAATTCAACCACGAACGCAAGTCAATAAACATAATACGAAGCTGCTCAGGGCCTTATGCCGCCGAACAGGACATAAATTCTCAAAACGACCGGCCGAGTCGTTATATTTTGGTGGAGAATTTCTTACTCGTTTATGCTCATTTCTTCATTTCCTTACTTTGTATTGAATATCTAAGTGTGTAGTATTTTTCTCAACACTTGAATCTTATTTATGGAAATATTCATACTTAAAGTGAGAATTAAATATCCCGTTGTGCTTATGTATTGAACAATTTTTATTTATTATGAAGTGAGTTATTGTTTCTTTAATTATTATTTTTCTTTAATGTTTCCAAAGCTTTAGATAACCCTAGGACTCACCCATTTACTTCGAATTGATTTTGGAAAAGATAATTTGGGGTTGGGATAGATTAATTAACAAGAACTTGAGGCTTTAACCCTCACTTTATATATTCTACCTAGGGATAGGATTGAACTTGTATCCATAATTGGGTGTGCTGAATCTCTTAATTATTTTAGGGATAAATCAATTAGGAAGTCTTCTTAGTCTTCGGAAGAAACTAATATAGAATTATTACCCGAGGCTAATTAACATAAACTCGCTCATATTTGTATAATCGTGAAATACATTGGATCATTACTTGAGTATAATTCCCCGTGTATCCATGCTTGTAGCCATTGATCATTTTACTTGCTTTCTAGTTTAGTTTACATTTTCGCATTTAGACATAAATATTTTCTCAAAACAATTTTAAGTGTTTGGCTTAGCATAATAAGTGATAATTTTCTTACATGCCTAATCACCTACATATTGTTCTTTGTGGGATTCGACCCTGACTCATAGTTGGGTAAATTATATTGCATGTGACCGTGTCTATTTACTTTTTAGTAGTGTATTTTGACGCCATCACTCCCGAATCTTCAACTGATGATAGCCTGAACGAAAGTGAATCTTGGAAAACTTTAACGCCCCATACTTTCATGATACAATGCATATTAAGTGAATCAATGTAATATGGAGAGCTTAAGGACCTTTACAAAGATAATAATGGGTTAAAATAAGTATTAAGAAAGTATCATGAGGGTTGGAGGTTAAAACGAATCGAGGATGTTATAACCCGTACTTTTGGGATAAAATAGGAGTGCTTAATATCCTAAGGGGATCATGATTTAAGATAATTGAATCATAGAATATTTGTATGTTTAGTTTTTAAGTCAAACAAGTTGTAAAACAAAACACGGCAAAAGTTATCGCAAGTTACATTTATAATTTGACCCTACATTTGGGTCTAATATCACTGAGATTTTCTCTAAATATAATTTGGTTAACAGGGATATACACACATCAAATTGAAGATCTACGAGTTAACTTTCCGACGCATTAAACCGTTTGTCGATACGATATCGGAATAGAGAGATATTCGTGTTTTTTGCGAGACTGCGCAAGCAGCTTCCTTGGGACCCACAAAGTCGGTGGAAGCTTACCTTGTTATATAAAGTGATAATTTTCGTCTCTAAATATCATTTTCGACCAAATCATACCTCCAAGCAGCTCTAGACTCTCTCTAAGCATATCTTAAAGATTCATACACAAATCCAAGGCCAAACCACCTAAGTTCTTCATCAAAAGAGTTGTAGAAGTGGTGGAGATCACTCATATGGTGTTGTTGATGTGTTGTGAGTTCTTTCAAGTTTAAGGAGAGTTGGTATTGGAG